>NW_024572311.1:0-421 GCF_018153835.1 Drosophila eugracilis
AATGGCATGGCTCGTTGATTCTTTATTAAATTTAAACTTTGGTTTACCATTTTTCCTCCTTTAAGTGTCAGTATTATGGCTATTACTAAGCCAATAGTTGCCCGAATCTGGAATGGCATAGCTCGTTGGATTCTTTATTAAATTTAAACTTTGGTTTTACCATTTTTCCTCCTTTAAGTGACAGTATTATGACAATAACTAAGCCAATAGTAGCCGATTCTGGAATGGCATAGCTCGTTGGATTCTTTATTAAATTTAAACTTTGGTTTTACCATTTTTCCTCCTTTAAGTGACAGTATTATGACCATAACTAAGCCAATAGTAGCCCGATTCTGGAATGGCATAGCTCGTTGGATTCTTTCTTAAATTTAAACTTTGGTTTTACCATTTTCCTCCTTTAAGTGTCAGTATTATGGCTATA
>NW_024572312.1:0-8805 GCF_018153835.1 Drosophila eugracilis
GAACTTTGTATCTCTTATATTTCCTGAGATCTCGGCGTTCATACGGACAGCCAGACGCTGCGCTGCGTAGGGACTTCAGAATCTTTATGCTAAATCTGAACTTTGTATCTCTTATATTTCCTGAGATCTCGGCGTTCATACGGACAGCCAGACGCTGCGCTGCGTAGGGACTTCAAGAATCTTTATGCTAAATCTGAACTTTGTATCTCTTATATTTCCAGAGATCTCGGCGTTCATACGGACAGACGGACAGACAGACGGACATGGCTCAATCGTTTTCGCTATTGATAGCATTTTTGGTTTTCGGGTTTTGTGGGCCTTAGCGTGGACGTGGCTTGATCGGAAAAAAATTCGCATTAAGAGCATCATAAAAACCATCATGGTTATTCCGAACTTTCTATTACTTATAGGTACCGAGATATCAGTTTTCTAGAAAATGCGAAAGCCGTATTTTGAGCATGGTGGGCGCGTGTGGCCGTTCGCATTAGGAGCATCATGAATACCTACATGCTTAATCCGAACTTTCTATCACTTATATGTACCGAGATACCAGCTTTTCTAGAAAATGCGAAAACCGTTTTGAAGGGATAAAAGTACCACTACAAAATGCGCTGACATATAAAGAATATAGATAGATGAGATTTCAACAATTTCAGTTTTTCGCGATTTGTGGGCGTTAGAGTGGGCGTGGCAGGATGCCACTGCGCTGCGTAGGGACTTCAAGAATCTCTATGCTAAATCTGAACTTTGTATCTCTTATATTTCCGGAGATCTCGGCGTTCATACGGACAGACAGACGGACATGGCTCAATCGTTTTCGCTATAGATATCAATTTTGGTTTTTCGGGTCTTGTGGGCCTTAGAGTGGACGTGGCTTGATCGGAAAAAAATTCGCATTGGGAGCATCTAAATATCTACATGCTTAATCCGAACTTTCTATCACTTATATGTACCGAGATAACAGCTTTTCTAGAAAATGCGAAAACCGTATTTTGAGCATGGTGGGCGTATGGGTGCGTGTGGCCGGATAATAGTACCACTATAAAATGCGCTGTCATATAAAGATTATACATACTGAATTTTAACTTTCTAGCTCTAATAGTTCCTGAGATTTCAGCGATTTTAGTTTTTCGCGATTTGTGGGCGTTAGAGTGGGCGTGACAGGATGCTGCTATAATTTTGCGCTGCGTAGGGACTTCAAGAATCTTTATACTTAATCCGAACTTTGTATCTCTTATATTTCCTGAGATCTCGCCGTTCATACGGACAGACGGACAGACAGACGGACATGGCTCAATCGTTTTCGCTACTGATAGCATTTTTTGTTTTTCGGGTTTTGTGGGCCTTAGAGTGGACGTGGCTTGATCGGGAAAAAAATTCGCATTGGGAGCATTATGAAAACCTACATGCTTAATCCGAACTCTCTATCACTTATATGTACCAAAATACCAGCTTTTCTAGAAAATGCGAAAACCGTATTTTGAACATGATGGGCGTATGGGTGCGTGTGGCCGGTTTATAGTACCACTATAAAATGCGGTGTCATATAGAGATTATACATACTGAATTTAAACTTTCTAGCTCTAATAGTTCCTGAGATTTTAGCGATTTTAGTTTTTTCGCGATTTGTGGGCGTTAGAGTGGGCGTGGCAGGATGCTGATTTAACTTGCGCTGCGTAGGGACTTAAAGAATCTTTACACTTAATCTGACCTTGTATCTCATATATTTTCAGAGATCTCGGCGTTCATACGGACAGACGGACAGACAGACGGACATGGCTCAATCGTTTTCGCTACTGATAGCATTTTTTGTTTTTCGGGTTTTGTGGGCCTTAGAGTGGACGTGGCTTGATCGGGAAAAAAAATTCGCATTGGGAGCATTATGAAAACCTACATGCTTAATCCGAACTCTCTATTACTTATAGGTACCGAGATATCAACTCTTCTAGAAAATACGAAAACCGTATTTTGAACATGATGGGCGTATGGGTGCGTGTGGCCGGTTTATAGTACCACTATAAGATGCGCTGTCATATAAAGATTATACATACTGACTTCAACTTTTTAGCTCTAATAGTTCCTAAGATTTCAGCGATTTTAGTTTTTCGCGATTTGTGGGCGTTAGAGTGGGCCTGGCAGGATGCTGTAATAAACTTCCGCTGCGTAGGCACTTCAAGGATCTTTATGCTTAATCTGAACTTTGTATCTCTTATATTTCCTGAGATCTCGGCGTTCATACGGACAGCCAGACGCTGCGCTGCGTAGGGACTTCAAGAATCTTTATGCTAAATCTGAACTTTGTATCTCTTATATTTCCTGAGATCTCGGCGTTCATACGGACAGACGGACAGACAGACGGACATGGCTCAATCGTTTTCGCTATTGATAGCATTTTTGGTTTTTCGGGTTTTGTGGGCCTTAGAGTGGACGTGGCTTGATCGGAAAAAAAAATTCGCATTGGGAGCATCATGAATACCTACATGCTTAATCCGAACTTTCTATCACTTATATGTACCGAAATACCAGCTTTTCTAGAAAATGCGAAAACCGTATTTTGAGCATGGTGGGCGTATGGGTGCGTGTGGCCGGATAATAGTGCCACTATAAAATGCGCTGTCATATAAAGATTACACATACTGAATTTTAACTTTCTAGCTCTAATAGTTCCTGAGATTTCAGCGATTTTAGTTTTTCGCGATTTGTGGGCGTTAGAGTGGGCCTGGCAGGATGCTGTAATAAACTTCCGCTTATGCTTAATCTGAACTTTGTATCTCTTATATTTCCTGAGATCTCAGCGTTCATACGAACAGACGGATAGCATTTTTGGTTTTTCGGGTTTTGTGGTCCTTAGAGTGGACGTGGCTTGATCGGAAAAAAACAATTCGCATTGGGAGCATCATGAAAACCTACATGCTAAATTCGAACTTTCTATTACTTATAGGTTCCGGGATATAAGCTTTTCTAGCAAATGCGAAAACCGTATTTTGAGCTTGGTGGGTGTATGGGTGCGTGTGGCCGGATAATAGTACCACTATAAAATGCGCTGTCATATAAAGATTATACATACTGAATTTTAACTTTCTAGCTCTAATAGTTCCTGAGATTTCAGCGATTTTAGTTTTTCGCGATTTGTGGGAGTTAGAGTGGGCGTGACAGGATGCTGATATAATTTTGCGCTGCGTAGGGACTTCAAGAATCTTTATACTTAATCTGAACTTTGTATCTCTTATATTTCCTGAGATCTCGCCGTTCATACGGACAGACGGACAGACAGACGGACATGGTTTAATCCATTTCGCTATTGTTAGCATTTTTTGTTTGGGAGCATTATGAAAACCTACATGCTTAATCCGAACTCTCTATTACTTATAGGTACCGAGATATCAGCTCTTCTAGAAAATGCGAAAACCGTATTTTGAACATGATGGGCGTATGGGTGCGTGTGGCCGGTTTATAGTACCACTATAAGATGCGCTGTCATATAAAGATTATACATACTGACTTCAACTTTTTAGCTCTAATAGTTCCTAAGATTTAAGAGATTTTAGTTTTTTGCGATTTGTGGGCGTTAGAGTGGGCCTGGCAGGATGCTGTAATAAACTTCCGCTGCGTAGGCACTTCAAGGATCTTTATGCTTAATCTGAACTTTGTATCTCTTATATTTCCTGAGATCTCGGCGTTCATACGGACAGACAGACGCTGCGCTGCGTAGGGACTTCAAGAATCTTTATGCTAAATCTGAACTTTGTATCTCTTATATTTCCTGAGATCTCGGCGTTCATACGGACAGACGGACAGACAGACGGACATGACTCAATCGTTTTCGCTATTGATAGCATTTTTGGTTTTTCGGGTTTTGTGGGCCTTAGAGTGGACGTGGCTTGATCGGAAAAAAAAAATTCGCATTGAGAGCATCATGAATACCTACATGCTTAATCCGAACTTTCTATCACTTATATGTACCGAAATACCAGCTTTTCTAGAAAATGCGAAAACCGTTTTGAAGGGATAATAGTACCACTACAAAATGCGCTGACATATAAAGATTATAGATAGATGAGATTTCAACAATTTCAGTTTTTCGCGATTTGTGGGCGTTAGAGTGGGCCTGGCAGGATGCTGTAATAAACTTACGCTACGTAGGGACTTCAAGAATCTTTATGCTAAATCTGAACTTTGTATCTCTTATATTTCCTGAGATCTCGGCGTTCATACGGACAGACAGACGGACATGGCTCAATCGTTTTCGCTATTGATAGCATTTTTGGTTTTCCATTTCGCTATTGTTAGCATTTTTTGTTTGGGAGCATTATGAAAACCTACATGCTTAATCCGAACTTTCTATTACTTATAGGTACCGAGATATCAGCTCTTCTAGAAAATGCGAAAACCGTATTTTGAACATGATGGGCGTATGGGTGCGTGTGGCCGGTTTATAGTACCACTATAAGATGCGCTGTCATATAAAGATTATACATACTGACTTCAACTTTTTAGCTCTAATAGTTCCTAAGATTTCAGCGATTTTAGTTTTTCGCGATTTGTGGGCGTTAGAGTGGGCCTGGCAGGATGCTGTAATAAACTTCCGCTGCGTAGGCACTTCAAGGATCTTTATGCTTAATCTGAACTTTGTATCTCTTATATTTCCTGAGATCTCGGCGTTCATACGGGACAGCCAGACGCTGCGCTGCGTCGGGACTTCAAGAATCTTTTATGCTAAATCTGAACTTTGTATCTCTTATATTTCCTGAGATCTCGGCGTTCATACGGACAGACGGACAGACTGACGGACATGGCTCAATCGTTTTCGCTATTGATAGCATTTTTGGTTTTTCGGGTTTTGTGGGCCTTAGAGTGGACGTGGCTTGATCGGAAAAAAAAATTCGCATTGGGAGCATCATGAATACCTACATGCTTAATCCGAACTTTCTATCACTTATATGTACCGAAATACCAGCTTTTCTAGAAAATGCGAAAACCGTATTTTGAGCATGGTGGGCGTATGGGTGCGTGTGGCCGGATAATAGTGCCACTATAAAATGCGCTGTCATATAAAGATTACACATACTGAATTTTAACTTTCTAGCTCTAATAGTTCCTGAGATTTCAGCGATTTTAGTTTTTCGCGATTTGTGGGCGTTAGAGTGGGCCTGGCAGGATGCTGTAATAAACTTCCGCTTATGCTTAATCTGAACTTTGTATCTCTTATATTTCCTGAGATCTCAGCGTTCATACGAACAGACGGATAGCATTTTTGGTTTTTCGGGTTTTGTGGTCCTTAGAGTGGACGTGGCTTGATCGGAAAAAAACAATTCGCATTGGGAGCATCATGAAAACCTACATGCTAAATTCGAACTTTCTATTACTTATAGGTTCCGGGATATAAGCTTTTCTAGCAAATGCGAAAACCGTATTTTGAGCTTGGTGGGTGTATGGGTGCGTGTGGCCGGATAATAGTACCACTATAAAATGCGCTGTCATATAAAGATTATACATACTGAATTTTAACTTTCTAGCTCTAATAGTTCCTGAGATTTCAGCGATTTTAGTTTTTCGCGATTTGTGGGCGTTAGAGTGGGCGTGACAGGATGCTGATATAATTTTGCGCTGCGTAGGGACTTCAAGAATCTTTATACTTAATCTGAACTTTGTATCTCTTATATTTCCTGAGATCTCGCCGTTCATACGGACAGACGGACAGACAGACGGACATGGTTTAATCCATTTCGCTATTGCTAGCATTTTTTTGTTTGGGAGCATTATGAAAACCTACATGCTTAATCCGAACTCTCTATTACTTATAGGTACCGAGATATCAGCTCTTCTAGAAAATGCGAAAACCGTATTTTGAACATGATGGGCGTATGGGTGCGTGTGGCCGGTTTATAGTACCACTATAAGATGCGCTGTCATATAAAGATTATACATACTGACTTCAACTTTTTAGCTCTAATAGTTCCTAAGATTTCAGAGATTTTAGTTTTTTGCGATTTGTGGGCGTTAGAGTGGGCCTGGCAGGATGCTGTAATAGAAAAATGCGAAATGTTCTAGAAAATGCGAAAACCGTTTTGAAGGGATAATAGTACCACTACAAAATGCGCTGACATATAAAGATTATAGATAGATGAGATTTCAACAATTTCAGTTTTTCGCGATTTGTGGGCGTTAGAGTGGGCCTGGCAGGATGCTGCTATAATTTTGCGCTGCGTAGGGACTTCAAGAATCTTTATACTTAATCCGAACTTTGTATCTCTTATATTTCCTGAGATCTCGCCGTTCATACGGACAGACGGACAGACAGACGGACATGGCTCAATCGTTTTCGCTACTGATAGCATTTTTTGTTTTTCGGGTTTTGTGGGCCTTAGAGTGGACGTGGCTTGATCGGGAAAAAAAATTCGCATTGGGAGCATTATGAAAACCTACATGCTTAATCCGAACTCTCTATCACTTATATGTACCAAAATACCAGCTTTTCTAGAAAATGCGAAAACCGTATTTTGAACATGATGGGCGTATGGGTGCGTGTGGCCGGTTTATAGTACCACTATAAGATGCGCTGTCATATAAAGATTATACATACTGACTTCAACTTTTTAGCTCTAATAGTTCCTAAGATTTCAGAGATTTTAGTTTTTTGCGATTTGTGGGCGTTAGAGTGGGCCTGGCAGGATGCTGTAATAGAAAATGCGAAATGTTCTAGAAAATGCGAAAACCGTTTTGAAGGGATAATAGTACCACTACAAAATGCGCTGACATATAAAGATTATAGATAGATGAGATTTCAACAATTTCAGTTTTTCGCGATTTGTGGGCGTTAGAGTGGGCCTGGCAGGATGCTGTAATAAACTTACGCTACGTAGGGACTTCAAGAATCTTTATGCTTAATCTGAACTTTGTATCTCTTATATTTCCTGAGATCTCGGCGTTCATACGGACAGACAGACGGACATGGCTCAATCGTTTTCGCTATTGATAGCATTTTTGGTTTTTCGGGTTTTGTGGTCCTTAGAGTGGACGTGGCTTGATCGGAAAAAACAATTCGCATTGGGAGCATCATGAAAACCTACATGCTAAATTCGAACTTTCTATTACTTATAGGTTCCGGGATATAAGCTTTTCTAGCAAATGCGAAAACCGTATTTTGAGCTTGGTGGGTGTATGGGTGCGTGTGGCCGGATAATAGTACCACTATAAAATGCGCTGTCATATAAAGATTATACATACTGAATTTTAACTTTCTAGCTCTAATAGTTCCTGAGATTTCAGCGATTTTAGTTTTTCGCGATTTGTGGGCGTTAGAGTGGGCGTGACAGGATGCTGATATAATTTTGCGCTGCGTAGGGAGTTCAAGAATCTTTATACTTAATCTGAACTTTGTATCTCTTATATTTCCTGAGATCTCGCCGTTCATACGGGACAGACGGACAGACAGACGGACATGGTTTAATCCATTTCGCTATTGTTAGCATTTTTTGTTTGGGAGACATTATGAAAACCTACATGCTTAATCCGAACTCTCTATTACTTATAGGTACCGAGATATCAGCTCTTCTAGAAAATGCGAAAACCGTATTTTGAACATGATGGGCGTATGGGTGCGTGTGGCCGGTTTATAATCATATAAAGATTATACATACTGACTTCAACTTTTTAGCTCTAATAGTTCCTAAGATTTCAGAGATTTTAGTTTTTTTTGCGATTTGTGGGCGTTAGAGTGGGCCTGGCAGGATGCTGTAATAAACTTCCCGCTGCGTAGGCACTTCCCAAGGATCTTTATGCTTAATCTGAACTTTGTATCTCTTATATTTCCTGAGATCTCGGCGTTCATACGGACAGACAGACGCTGCGCTGCGTAGGGACTTCAAGAATCTTTATGCTAAATCTGAACTTTGTATCTCTTATATTTCCTGAGATCTCGGCGTTCATACGGACAGACGGACAGACAGACGGACATGGCTCAATCGTTTTCGCTATTGATAGCATTTTTGGTTTTTCGGGTTTTGTGGGCCTTAGAGTGGACGTGGCTTGATCGGAAAAAAAAAATTCGCATTGAGAGCATCATGAATACCTACATGCTTAATCCGAACTTTCTATCACTTATATGTACCGAAATACCAGCTTTTCTAGAAAATGCGAAAACCGTTTGAAGGGATAATAGTACCACTACAAAATGCGCTGACATATAAAGATTACGTATAGATGAGATTTCAACAATTTCAGTTTTTCGCGATTTGTGGGCGTTAGAGTGGGCCTGGCAGGATGCTGTAATAAACTACGCCGCGTAGGGACTTCAAGAATCTTTATGCTAAATCTGAACTTTGTATCTCTTATATTTCCTGAGATCTCGGCGTTCATACGGACAGACAGACGGACATGGCTCAATCGTTTTCGCTATTGATAGCATTTTTGGTTTTTCGTGTTTTGTGGGCATTAGAGTGGACGTGGCTTAATCGGAAAAAAACCAATTCGCATTAAGAGCATCAAAAACCATCATGGTTATTTCGAACTTTCTATTACTTATAGGTACCGAGATATCAACTTTTCTAGAAAATGCGAGAGCCGTATTTTGAGCATGGTGGGCGTATAGGTGTGTGTGGCCGTTCGCATTGGGAGCATCATGAACTGCATACATGCTTAATCCGAACTTTCTATCACTTATATGTACTGAGATGTACCAGCTTTCTAGAAAATGCGAAAACTCGTTTTGTTGGGGATAATAGTACCACCCACAAAGGCGCGCGACGCCTCATAAAAAGATTATAGATAGGTGAGGATTTCCAACAATTTCAATTTTTTCGCGAT